>NW_021166869.1:267500-307500 GCF_900634415.1 Cottoperca gobio | reverse complement strand
TGAACGCAGCAGCAACTGATTTATTAACCATAAACAAAAGCAGCCGTAATATTTCCAACTTATAAAACACTTCTTAGATGGTGCCTTGTTGGAAACTAGTTATAAATGATCTTTTCTCTCTGCTGCAGCTCTACAATGTTGTAAAACAGATCATTCATATTGTAATAATCGTGGACAAACCTGGAAACCAAAAGGAACGGCCGCCCTGTCTGTCTGCCTCGCTGTGAGCTCTCACTAGTGGAGATCAGGAAACCGCCCACACAGCCCGTGTGATGGTCTGCCACGCCAAGACGACTATCAGTCACAGCCAGACAGAACTGACACTGTGGAGCGTGCCGTGTCTCTGTATTGTTTACTACCCAGCCGAGACGGTTTACTGTCCAGTTGCCAGGAACAAACAATATGGAAGACAGCCCAGGGAGAAATCTCGCTTGGCTCCAATACTAAAACTCCAGGGCAGAAACAGATCAGACCGAGACAAAGACACAAAAACACTGTTGTTCCAAAAGGAGATTCTGCCATTTAAAAAAAAAAGCCTGCTCTCACCAAGTCACTAATATAAAAAAGAAAAAGGCTTCACGGTGCTCTAAAAATCTTAAATTATAAAACACTTTGCACGGGCGGGATCCTCTGGAGGTCTGGCAAACTATAAATTGGCTTGAAGATTTGTACAACAAGAGGAACACTAGTGTTTCCTGCCAAACACTTTAAGGAAATGTATGAAAACACTTTTAAAAATAACCGTTGGCTGTGTGCCTTTTGTGTCTGGACTCAAGTGTTTTGGTTTATACATTTTCTTTCTGTAGATAACTGAGCAAATGCACACAATATGCTGGACTTCCAGCAGCTCCGGTTGAGTCTGATGCACCGTTTCTACCCACAAAGCACTTGCCCTATGTACAAACCCTCACATGCATCCACGTGAACCTCTACCAACGAGGACTTCCCTCAGTGCTTGAGGGCATTGTGGGTTGAGACCGTGGTTATGGTTAGTGTTGGGCAACTAAAACACCAAGCGGAGGTTAGAGCCGGATCACGGTTACAGTGAATAAAAAGGCAAGAGTTAAATCGTGCTCTGTTCTCCTGCACGAGAGCCAGACGAGGTGGAAACCACAGGGGACATAAATTGTGAGCAGAAGTGCTGAATTGTTCGTACTTGTAATTGTACTGCTGCCCCCCCCCCCCCCCCACCCCCACATGTGGTGCAAACAGGTTGTACCGCTGCTCTTCTGTAGAGGGCCTCAGGTGTAGCAAGTAGACCAGAATGCAATGCAGACCCTCGAGTTTAAAGAGATAGTTGCTGCCCCCCCGTCTACAGAAGTTGCTCCTGTGCCGTAACTCCTCTCAGCTTCTCCAAACTACCTCATACAACCCCACTTCAAAACATCCAAACGATTGTAATAGCAATTTAAATGTCTACCGTTTAAATAATGTCCAAATAATGATCTGCCTATTTCTCACTCCTATGCATTTTTGCACCACTTTACAAGTTCCCTGATCAAGCCAGGGTCAACTGCCATTTCTTGTTATAATGGGGGAGGCATTGGAAGACAGGACACAGATGGTCCTCTCATCATTATTTGCATACTGATTAGCTTCGAGGAAGAAATGCAACTGATTAAACAATCTGTCGTCAAACATCTGCAAGACGCGCACAAGATTCCAGGTTCAGCTGCGTCTGATACGCTCAACAGTCGGCAGGTAAAGAGCATAAAGGTTCTATATGGTGACCAAAGGTTTGCACATTTGCACTGCATTATAACTGTCCACTGTCCACAACACGTTTTCTGTCATTTCAACAAAGGTCAAACTGTTTATTCCTTTAACCTTAATACCAAACAACTGCTCAGTTTGTTATTTCTCTGTCAAAGCCTCCAGGGAACCACTCAGGAGGGGGAAAAAGTAGGCAATGTAAGAATCTGTACTCTCAGTTTTGCAGACTGTGCATACAGTTTAATAATTGATTCCCTGAAAGTAACTTTTCCTCCAGGATGTAGACATTGTTATACAAGCTCCATCAGGCCAACAGGGACGGCAGGAAAGAGACCAGAGCGAAAGGCTTCTGTAACACATTTGCCACTTTTGGAAAAACAAATCTCCCCAAAACAGACCGGAAGGGTTTAATCCTGAAAGACTTTCAAACCGTGGCGACAAGATATGAAACGGTACATGTACTGTTAAAGCCACCAACATGGGTATTAACGGCCTCTTCTCCCACTGGAAGCAGCTTAACAGCTTCGTATCTCAAACCATCAGAGCTTAAGCACTGATCAGCATCTTTACCTTAAGACTTACAGAAGCTCCGTCATTTGGAAAAATGTCAAACGACCAATTAAAAGAAGTAAAAGAAATGTTTTGCAATAAGCACACAGCAAACAGATCCTCACATATATGAACGGCTACATGTTTAACAATCCCGATGTTTACATGAACGATAAGTAACCAGGGTTCTTTTTGAAGAAGAAGAAGAAATGGGATAAAGTTACTGTAGATCAGGGGTGTCAAATATGCGGCCCGGGGGACAAAACCGGACCGCCAGAGGGTCCAGTCCGGCCCGCGGGATGACTTTGTGTACAAATAAGTTGTTTTGATCATAAAATAAAATTAATACATCAGAATGTACTTTTTTGTGCCCTAAAACAAAGAGAAACATTTGGAGTTGTTGTTATTTAAAGGTTATTATGCTGTGGGCCACTTGAGATCAAGTTGTGCTGCATGTGGCCCCTGAACTAAAATGAGTTTGACCCCCCTGATGTAGAAAAGACTGCAAAGTTTTTGTTCTCGTTCACAAAGTTTAACCTGTGAAGTGTTGCGTGTTCTTCAATGAAGAGTCAACTGCAACAACATGCATCTGTAATCCCATGTTTTGCAACACATCGGTGCTGTATGTATACATTTCACCATTCCTTAAGTAAGGAAAGGAAGGAGGAAAGGAAGGAGGAAGGAAGGAGGAAAGGAAGGAGGAAAGGAAAGCCATCATGTCGCCAGATAACATTAAAAATTCTGCAAAAGCCAAATTCTTTCTTTTAAAACGTCTTTTTTATAAAAACATCACATTAACTGCGTCAAGTCTCGATTGAGGGTCATTTGTGAAGCAAGAAGCTGGAAGATGATCGAAATGAAACATTTTAAAGCATTTAGATTTAAGTGAATTTCACGCACAAGATTAAGTCAAATCCATATCTTTTATACCTACATATTTATCTATACACTTCCCCTCTCGCTGCTTCCTCATTTGTTCAGATGATTCCTCACAGTAACCACAGGGAGCACAGTCTGCCATTAATTGTGTGTGTCACATGCTCTCTTCTATTATTCTGTTCATTTTTCTGCTGCGTTCATCATCTGTGTGATGTCGCCTGCTGTGCAGATCTGTGTGCAGCCGCTCAACACCGTAAAAACAAATTAACAACAAATCTCAAGTTCACACTCTCCATTAAGCCCACTGCAACATCTCCATGAAGAGAGATCGATAATGAAAACTGTTTTTCAGGGGGAACAAATTGATTCAAGAGGTCTTTAAGCAGTAGTTGATATAAGATAGGAGTAGTGGTGGTGATGGTCAACAGGATAAGATGTGATTGGGACAGATTAACTCAAACAAACCCCCCACCCTGATCATTTGTACTATTCTCAGAGCAGTTTTACTCCAAAACAAACACATTGTTTGTACTTGTACATGGTTATGTTTGTACCGGCTGTTTGTTTACGCCTACATGTTTGGCACATGTGTAGTTTGGCATTCAAAGCTTGTGCGATAATATATTTTTAGCACGTGGATTTCTCTCGTGGTGAAAATGTAATTTTACTTTTAGAAGATTAATGATGGCTAAACTCTACTAAGGCCTAATGGAGTCAAAAGCATGCTCAATACATCCAAACATGCTGCACATGCACCTGTTGCAGCACCATCTGGGAACACTGGAGCATGACTGTGCTCTTTACATCTCACACACTATTCAGTGTGCACGAGAGGACATGTTGGCCTGATATCAGCACAAGTTGAAAGGTCACGGATTCACCAGAAGCACAAGAAATCATCCACTTGGGTTCATGAATACGTTCAACAACATTTTGTGGCAATTTCAACACCAACATGGGAAGAAAGTACTGAAACCATTACACAGCGCATCACTTCAAACGTCAATATATCACACAAACTCCACCAGCAGCATCCCCAAAGATCAGCTCCTTAAGTGGATTATCTGTGCGTGTACACATATTGCAAGGCAGTAAAGCGATCTCTACTGAAAAGTGCTTACTGTCCCATTTCACTCTCCGAAATGCCCCAAAACGACAACAACAGATACGACACGGCTCCCAGCAAGCTGTCAACACAGCACAGTTAGAGCAGCAAGCAGCCGTGCATCTCGTACTTACATCCCACCATCATCATGGCCACGGAGAAGATCTTCTCCCCGTCGGTGGTGGGCGCGATGTTGCCGAACCCGATGGTCGTCAGGCTGGTCATGGTGAAATACAGCGAGGTGATGTACAGAGAGTCCTTGCCGGGGCCGCCCTCCCATTGGCCGGAACCGCTGGCGTTGTAGCGGTAAGGTGATCCGATGCTGAGAGCCAGCTGGTAGAGCCAGCTGTCCATCTTGATGGTGTTGGTGGCCTCGTCGATGACCTCGTAGTCTCCGATGCTGTACCTGTTGAGGTCAACGTCTCAATTTAAGACGTTCATCGTTTTAACATCAGCAAAACTATTTTTCTTTTTTTAAATCAAAAGTGATAAAAACTGCTTTTCACAAATGCCAATTGTGTTCAGAGGACAAAATCTTAAAACCACTTAAACTGCTTTAATCCTCATTATTCATTCACAAATCCTTTACTTTAAACTGTACGAGTAAATACAAAGAGATAGTTATTAAAACCATAAATGTAAGAGCAGACTGAGGAGAATAAACAACATTTAAAGCTTCACTTTGGTCTGTCGAGGCTCATTTTCAGTTATTACTGAAACTGACTTTATCAACTTTTCATTATCATCTTAATATGAAAACTTAAAGCAGCTTTGGAGGAAGACAAAGTGCTCAGTTTGGAGATTTATGTGAAATGAAATGACCTTAAATGGAGCAGTAAAGCATCAAGAAATATGCTGTTGTGTTTAATGTTGCCGAGTATTTGCAATTAAGGAAATTATTTGAAAAGGGATTCTGTGTCTTGGGGGGGGGGGGGGGAGCAGAAATTGTTTGCCATGAGGTATAGATGATTAGCATATCACCCGATGGTGTATAAGGGAAATTAAATAAAGCTTGTAGTCAGCAGAACAGCAGCAGATGCTTTGTAACGTACAGGTGGGGAGGGCTGGAGAATTGTTTAGCATACATAACTAATTAGGAACAGCGAGGAAGATGGTTACATTCCCCGCAGCCACCGGGAGCTTTTGAATGACTCTAAGCTGCGAGGAAATGAGAAACAGTTCCCTCAGTGACTAAGAACTCATAAACAAAAGCAGTTTACCAGATGCAGGCAAGCCAGTGAGCCACCAGTCCGAACACGCACACCAGCAGGACCAGGACGGCAGCGCCGTACTCCAGGTAGTGGTCCAGTTTCCGGGCCACCCGGCCCAGACGCAGTAGGCGGACCACCTTCAGGGAGCTGAACAGACTGCTGATGCCCTGAGGGGGAGGGAAGGAGGGAGGGAGGGGAGAGGAGAGGAAGAAAGAGAAATGTGGGGAGGTAAGAGGAGGACGAGAAAGAAAAGAGGACAAACAATGAAGAGAGAGAAATCGGTCATTAAAAGGTTAAAAGTTCAAAGTAAATCACTGGAATTTGCTTTTACATTGTTGAGAATTTACAACAAATGACACCCACAGGCTCAAATGTTGCTCTAAAACATCAAACTTCAAGTCATTTGGAGACCTTGTAACATTTGTAATAAAACACCGGCTGAACATGCAACACTAGACGAGTGTTAATAGCTGTAGGCAGCAATTAAAACTTTTCTTTTAGTTTTAAAGACATCGCAGAGCAACATCGTAAAGGGTTGTATCAGGGAGGAGGAAAAGGAATCAGAAACAGTTGTATTTCAGAAGGTGCTGCATATTCATCTCTAAAAATACACAAGGGAGTCTTTCTGCAAACACACAGACATCCACACCAGAAGCTTCATTTTGCTCTGCTGCAGCTTCTTAAATATACTTATTTGTTCTAGTAGATTCCTCATTACTGACGAGCTCTTTGTTTGCATATTAAGCTACACTTCAACCTCCACATCAATACTTTGTTTAGAAAACACCACCAGGAAGTTCACCTATCGAAGCAATGAACCCGTCTTCAGGGTACGACTATACTTTGTCTACCTTCGGAGACTTTGCGACACTATTTTTAATGAGGTGTCCTTTTAATTACCAGGTTGCATTAAGGCCACTGTGGGCAAACTTACCATCGGACTAAAGCTCCAATAAGCGCCTCCAAACAAAAAACACGGCTCCAAGCGCAATTAATGCCGCCTAATTAAGCCACTCACATTATAGTGCAGTGTACTACGCTTTAAAATCACCTCTGGGAGCGAAAACGAGCAATGTGTTGCTTAAAAAACAAAACAAGTTGTTGGTTAAAAACAATATACGATGTGAACAGAATCATCTAATCTAAAAGAACATTCTCAGTGCGTTATTTCTGCTGCCCCAGCTGACCCGTGTCCCCCACAGGCTCTTTGATATCCTGTTCTGCACCACAAAGGCTACGATGTTATGTAATGAAGGCGAGCTGCTCTCTGCGGCCGTCTTCAAGCTCCTTGCGCTCAGTTCAGCCTTCACACACACACATCCTGAGTCCTGACGTTCAGGTTCAGCACCTACAGCTCCAACTTCACCTGCAAAAGGTGGGAGTTGACCTTATTTTAACCCCAGTAACAGAGCTTTGCTTCTCTCTTCAGCCTGCGGTTCAACAAGTCTGGCAGCAGGAAGACGTCCTCTGACTCTGTTCAGCTTCTGTTCCACTACTTTCTGTAACTCACTGGGTTTTACAATCAGTCTTTGTTCCAGGAGTTGTCTGTCCATTTTATGAATGAAATTCAAAAACTAAAAAGCAACCACAAATGAATGAAACAGTCATACAATTAGCAAAACAATCATCGATCAAACTCATAACCGACGTATTTCATATTGAAGAAATGCATTTTTGCACACTACACTCTCATTTTCTATGTTTGAGAATTCCTCCACATTAGTAAACAGTGGTGTCTTGTTGAGGGGTTATTGGGTCATGCAGTTATAGTACCTGCACAAATAAAGTCCCAAAACACGTCAGATGTGCCAAAATAAATCTCTCTACAGATGGATCTGCATCTGTGCTCATCCTTAAGACAACGTCTGATTTCTTACAGTTGTAAAGAAACATTTTCTGTCACTAATTTGGCTTTGCTCTTAATTTGTATTTGTTGTTTCTCCCTCCACAGGCCTGAGGAGGCCTTGGCTGCACCTTCAGATCAAACCTCTTGCTGCAGGTTCTCTGTGATGCCACAAAGCCAGCCCTCCCTGCCTCTCTCCAGCCACAGCTTCAAAGGCCTCCCCTGGGACTCGGACGCTTCCCAGCTCATATGTAAATGACTCTAAATCAAGAAGCCACAGGAAAGAGCAACACAGATGAAAAGAGCATGAGTCAAGAGCGAGCAATGCATGTAAACTCATGGCTCATAAGCACCTGTTTATCCTAACGGAGCCCGGTGAAGTGAGACAGCGTATAGATGGAGATTACGTGTCCACGGGGGAAGCTCTTCTCACAGCGCCGGCTCTTTCTCTCATTATTTCCTAAGCAGAGGACGCACTGTTGCATGTTCCTGACAGCGCTGGGAGCTTAGCGTGTTCTCAGGGCTCAATCCGGTGAGCATTAAAAATGTAAAACGTCTCAGCTTTTAGCAAAACAGCGCCACGCTTCAATTCAGTTTTCAATTGTCACTCTTCAACAATAAGCAGCAGCTTCCCCAGGCAGCGAGGTAAAGGTTCTTCTTGGAAAGTTTTAAATCCTGTCAACATTTAACACGGCTAGAAGCTGAATATGTTTTCTATATTTTACTATTACAAAATGCACTTAGTGTAATAGCTTCTCCCTTTCACACATACAGGACATACACTATAAAAGGATTATTAGTTACACAATCAGCAACAGAGCTTTTGTTTTCCTCCACACTCCAAACCATCTTTCACTTCATGCTTTAATGCATCTATTCATGTCCCCTGTAGTAAACCTTTCTCACAGCAGACACTTTGACTCGTCCCTGCAGGAGAAGCACAGGTCTGACAACTGTAACAAGTGACTCAGCAGTTTGTGTTGCTAGTGAGTCGTTATAGTGGCAGAAACTCACATCTACAACCAGCAGGCTGAGTGGAGCGTTCTGCCACTCAGCGTACAGTCATGACGTCAACGCAGCATTACTGTGTCACCTCTCCATCTTCAAAAGTACACCACTAAAACCTCTAAGCTATTATGCTCTCACACACACACACACACACACACACACACACACACACACACACACACACACACACGGTTACATTACAACACTCATACGGTCAATTACAGCACAAAAGATGCTATTTCTAAGCCTAAGCAAAGGCCTTGAGGAACAGAAAGCCCGCTTCAAAAATGAGAACCACATGCTTTTATTTTGGTAACAAAAAGCAGATGGATTGGAGAAAGTTTTCAAGAAGGCGATATTTTCGTGATTGGAGGTAACGAGACGTCGGCTGTAGGGTGGTGTTTGGCTACTTGAAGTCCGAAATAAAACGTGTAGGAGAGTTGGTTGCAAACTCTTCTGAAAGTCGGTGCCAACACAGACAGGAAATACGACAAACTTGTCACCTGAAGTATGAGTGAACAACCCTGAAGTCGCAAATACCAGCAATTAGACCGATCCGCTGGAAATAACAGCCAAACTTTGAGAAACGCCCAACAACACAATCTGCGACAAACAAAACTAACAGACACAAGACGTCACACATGCTGCTCGATTGCAAGAGACACTAAAATGTTTGTAACTTTAGATATAAATCATAAAGCAACAGAAAACCTCCTTCCATCCAACAATCTTCCCTCGTCTTTTACAACTTATTTAACCTTCCATTCTTGTTAACGCGCAGAGTGTTTACATCCCACCCCTGACTGCACGGTGCACAGCTTCCTCCCGGCTCTGTCAGCTTGGCTGGCGGTGGCAACAGTACACGCTATGCAGAAAGGTCAGCCTGGATTAGACCTTTCCGAGCAGCAGGTGGCTTCGGGACCTGTGGGGGCTTCCCTCCTGCCTGCCACACTCAGACTTTTCACACCACCTCTGCAGCAACGTGACGGAGCATCAGCACTTCTCACGAGAATCTTACATCATTCTGTGCTGTTTTACAGCCATAGCACAACGACTTCAGTGGTTTTGCTGATGTAACTGCTGACCTGCATGTCTCTGCGTGTAGGTGTTGCTGCATCTACAAAATGTCAACAATAAAAAGAAAGATTCTAACACTTCAAAAAGAAAACTCTGTATAACTCGTAGGTCTTGTTCTAGGCTTCTGTATTAGTTAGGTTAAACCCAAAAAGTTGCATATAGTGATATATTCTGTATAAAGATATGGTTTTACTCTTGATATTGTATGTTTGGATTCATAATTGATTGTTACATGTCTACCTCTTGCTCCATAAGATGTTGTGTTGAGGCTTTGATTTCAGTACTGTATTTTATTGTTCCTTAAGTATTCTTCCAAGGAACAAATGTGACGCTTTTATATATATATATATATATATATATATATATATATATATATATATATATATATATATATATATATATATATATATATATATATATATATATATAAGGCCCGCTGTAGACGACTGAGGAAGCCTGTTTGATCGCTATAGAAGTACGACTTTGTGGCGCTTTAATGAGGCGCTCGTTTGCTGAAAAGTGGCAGCCTAAGAGACAAAAATGGCAAACTGGGATCTTACCGCTTTGTTGCCGAGTATTAAGAGATTTCCTTGTGCCTTTGTTTAAGTGCCACGATCCCAGTGTGTAAGCTGTGAACAAATGACCAGGTTCATATCATCAGATCCACCAAGTCAACACACCGAACTATGAAAGATCCAACAGATGTTTACATCACACTTTTAGCATTCGTCTGTATTTTACTTAAGACACTTCATAGACTAAATGCTTAATTAGTTCATCAATAATCAACAGATCAGTCGAAGCAATGACATGGCTGAGTAAAGTGTTGACGTCACTGAGGGGTGACGACCAAAAACGACAACTGAGGTTGAAAATAGGCGTGAAGAGTTTTCCACCTACGCTGATCGTCTTCACGCAGAAAGATGAGGACACTTCTCCAATGGAGAAGTTATAGACGGGACTTGGTAATGACTGGTAAGGTCCTCAAAAGTCATGTTTATGCATGTGTGTGTTCAGTGTGTGTACATTGTGCACGTGTGTTGGCAGCACCTGCTTGGCAGCGTCTTGAAAGAATATAACTAAAAATACTTCCTGCCTGCTTCAGCCATCGAAGAAGGCAACAGAGGATTCAGTCTGCTCCGAGTCTATAATAATCTCTGCCATTTTCTTTCACACTGCATCTTAAGCCGCCCACACTGCCCTCAGTCAGCATCCATCTATTCTTCCAGCCTGCTAATACGGGAAAGCAGCAGCAAAAACGCCAATTTAGCAAAGAGGGGAAAAGAGACTCTGACTTTGTACTGGAAGTTTACGTGCCATCGATTTCCTATCAGCCTGTCTCCGCCGCTCGTTGCCGTCTGCTGTTTGAACAGAAAACTCCACCCAGCGGGTTCTCATCGAATCCATAAGCGACGGGCAGTGAGAGGCCGGAGGCCGAGAGACACCTGAACCAAGACGCAGCGCCGCTCCAGACACCAACGGGAGGATCCACAATTCAATACAGCGTTCAGTCTGGGCCAGCAGCAGGAGAGCAGACGCTAACACACTCAACATGCAGGGGACGGGGTGTAACAGATGTCCATCACATCTACCCGGAGCCAGTTAGAACCAGCAAATGTTTGACATTTTCCTTGTTAAATGATCTAAATTATGAGTCAATTATCAAATATGTTTACAATCAAGACAGCTTGAAGCTTCAGTTTCAGCCAAAACACTTTATTTTCTTAAACTGTCCAAAGATATTGTGTTGTGAACTGTGTGTTGGTCTTAATGTTGTTCAGGTTCAAAATAAATTGCTGAAGGAGTGAAGTGATGTTTTGGCATGCAACATTAATAGATGCTGTTAAATGCAGCTCCTGACAGATTAAATACTGGCATTATTATTATTATCATCACTACTGGCGTACAAAAACTCATGTAATTAAGCCTCCACTTGGCACACACGCATGTAGTCACACGAACATAATAATGGACGTCCGTGCACAAACACACCCACAGCATGTGCTCACAAATGTGTGTTTTTTACAAACAAATACACACACAATCATAAAAAGATTAAATGTTCTACCATAAATAAATCAAAAACTGAGAAATGCATGTGTACAACATTTGTTCTTTTACATTTTACAGTTTCCACACAAACTAATTAACTCAGCGGGAAATCAAGTGGAAAATCCCCTCTAATGGACTTCAGGTCATATTGATACCACGCCTCGATATCTGATGGCTGCAAATGGGCGTGAAAAACACTCAGCAGGTCTGGAGCCTCGTAGAACGTCGCCCAGGAATCAAACAACAGGTTCAGGATCTAAAAACTTTCATTCCCAGAGGAACATTTAACAGTATTTTTCTCTCTAGTGAGGAAAAAGCAGCGGCTTTACATTTGACCAGGAAACCTTTTTCAAACGGCGAAATAAACCTCACCTTAGTCACAACGGAAATTCGTAACCGCAATCCCATCATCATTACGCTCGGTCGCTAATTTAATTCTACATGCTACAGATTTAAATGCATCAACATGACCTCAGAACGAGGGTATCGACTTTTAACTAATGAATTTCAAGCCATTACAGGACAGCCAACTCGTGGAAAGTTAGAAATTCCAATTACTTTCCCCCTAACAGGCAAACTGCCATCCATTATCTGAGCCAGGATAAAAACAGAACACCATCAATTATTAATCAGTAAACTTAATGAGCTTATTAACTAAAAATGGCACCTGCTGTTGTGCCTCGTATGAGACAAACAACCACAGTAGCAGCGTCGCGAGGCTGTAGCTGCGTGACGATAATAATGGCCGATGTTTAGCAGGTTTCACTACGCTGCCCGTGTTAGTTTGTTAGCATCAGCTGTAGTCTGAGGAACCTTATTGTCTCAAGGATCATTTACACTTTGCAATGACATGTGATCTGTTATCTGGAGATTGACGTCTGGTCATGAGCTTCTGCATTTACACTATTTATAAGCATTCTTGTTCTCCCCGTTCAAACGTCCTTTTGCGATTGACCACACTCCACAGATGTTATTGACATCCATGTGAGATCTAGACGAGGTCTGCATGATGCATGCGTTTACACCTGCAGTAAATCTGTTTTTCCTGATGCAAATCACATGTTATTACCAGGTGTAAATGTTGTCACATCCACTCAGAATTCAACACCTCTGGAGTACTGGAGTACTGTAAGCCTAATACTCCAGATAAAACATACTTAATTCTGCAAAGTCACGACCCATCTCCTGCCTTTGATAAATAATATAGATGGTAATTTAAAAACGATTTTTCCAGAAGCATTGATGTATTATTCTAAAGGGTCCTGCGATTCTCAGTGAAGGTTGAATCATCTGTCTAGATGAATAATTGGCTCCATCACATTTTGATCTGTACACATGGACATCATCCTTCCAACCCAAACTGACTCACAATCAGCCTCGAGTAAAAGAACATTCAGGAAGTTTGGGACAAAATATATATGTTTTACAAGCCCGAGATCTCATAACAACTACAATCATGTTGAGCTAAACTTTGAACACTTCTCTCTTGGCAGACATTTTAATTGGTCACTTATACGATTGCACCTATTTGAAGCTATTGTACTTACAAGATTCTTGCTGTTCGGAGTTGTATCTCCATGATTGTTTGCACTTTTTGTACGTTGCTTTGGACAAAAGCGTCAGCTAAATGAACTGTAATGTAATGTAATGTGCTTAGTCATTGTCGTGACCATTTATTTTAGCATTTTATCGTCATTTATTGTCTATTTTGTTATTTTTCGGTTTTGGCTGTGTTTTGGCTGCATGATTGTATGAAAGGTGCTATATTGAGTAAAAGTCCTATATTCAAACCTTAAAAAAGCTTCAACATATACATCAAGTACAAAAAGTAGAAGCTGGTAAAGGTGGAGCTTATTTGAACTACTTTATATACTTCATCAGCTGGGTGGCTTGTGACTTTACCCCCCAGGGATCAACACATTCTCATCTCAATCTATAACATCACTTCATAATATCATTTGTTGTTGATTATATTGTGCAGTTTTCATCTAAGTCTACAAAGTAATCAGTAACTTAAAGTATCAAATAAATGTAGTGGAGTAAAAAAGTATCGACATGTGAAAAAGCCGTCATTTCCCGTTTAACATGTTCACCTCCGTGCACGCTTTCCTTCAAGCCACATACCTCATCCACGTTCTCGAAGGCGTTGATGATGTCGTACGGCAGGCAGGACAGCAGGTCGATGACAAACCAGGTCTTCAGGTAGTTCATGCGGATGAGCTTGGGGTCGGAGATGACCTCGCCGCCGGGCCCCACGAAGGTGGTGTGGAAGTTGAGGACGATGTCCACCAGGAAGATGACGTCCACCACGCTGTCCAGCACCAGCCACACGATGTTGTTCTGCTTGGTCTTGAACGAGACGTTGTAGGGCACCATGATGGCCGTGTAAAAGGTGAGGATGAGGATGACCCAGTCCCAGGTGGTCTTGAAGGTGCAGTAGTGGAGGATGATGTGCGGAGGCGTCTTGGGGGCTTCCTGCTTGTACTGCGGGAGGATGTCGGAGTTTAGCTGCAAGACCTGGAGACAGAAAGAAACATTTACTCAACAAAAATCTTTATTACATTTCCTTTTATCAGGTACACTTCCCCACTAAAAGTTCATTAAAAGCACCGTGTAATTATAAGCAGCCTTTAATTGATACACATTAAAACACACTGTTAAATGTAAAGTATGACAAGAATTAAGACCGTCCACTGCCAAGTGCGATCATTTCTTTAAATGTACCTTTAATACACTCACCTGTGTCTGATGCCAACTCTTGACTCATCTGCACTCTCATTTTTACAGAATTCTTTTAATTTTAATCCTCTTTTAATTAATGCATTCTTTTAGTTTTTTTTTTTATACTTTCTGTAAATTATTTTGTCTCCTTTTAAATAAATGCGACACAATTTATTTAATTTTAATTTTAATTTTAAATTATTATATTGTTATTATATGCATATTTCTATAACATCACTGTTACATCGTAATACTGTGACATAGATGCACCTTTGTGTTCAGTTTATTGAATATATTACTTTATTTTTTATTTATTTTTTCTACTTTTACTTACATTTAATATTATTATTATATTATTATAATATTTATTATTTAATATTATGTATACCGATCATCTTGAACACAAACTTTTTCCTTATAAAGAAAATAAAGTTAGATGAGTAAAAATACAAACTAATAAAATATATCCATATATAACTTCATGCATGTCACACATTCAAAGACGTTCAGAAAGAAATTTAAATATATTTTTGAGCACAGTTCATCTCTAACGAGTTCACTCATCCTCAACAAATTAAAACTTTATTTGATCTTATCTTATATACACTCGTTGTGATTTCTGACCCAGATTAATTCACATGTACTGTATACTGAGAAAGGTTTGGTTTATTCTGCCAATTAATTTCTAATACTCAGTTCTATAATTATATTTTACCATGTAAATGCATTATTAACTGTTTTGAGAAAGAGAGCACAGACCAGAAATAAAACATGAAGGAGGGAGAGATGAAACCAAACCATGTGAAAGAGATGAAAGTGATTAAGAAGTACTACTGTTTATAGTCTGATCATAATTACCTACTGTATCTAGGTGTGTGTGTGTAGAGAGGAGGGAAAGTAGTGCAAGAAAAGTATATTAAAATGTGTGTTTTCTCTACAGTTTTCATCTTCTGTTGATCCATAAAGCGACTAAACTGCAAAATTATTCAATTTGACTTGAAATGGGAGAAAGAAAGAAAATGAAAATCAGATGAAGGGGCAGAAAGAAAAGAATGCCCTTGTATTTTACTGTGTGGTGGTAATAACTTCTCCTCTGAGTTACTACTACTACTACTAGTAATACTGAGTAACTACAACTACTAGTAGTACTGAGTTACTACAACTACTAGTAGTACTGAGTTACTACAACTACTAGTAGTACTGAGTTACTACAACTACTAGTAGTACTGAGTTACTACTACTACTAGTAGTACTGAGTTACTACTACTACTAGTAGTACTAAGTTACTACTACTACTAGTAGTACTGAGTTACTACTACTACTACTGAGTTGCTATAACTACTAGTAGTACTGAGTTACTACTACTACTACTAGTAGTACTGAGCTACTACTACTACTGTGTTACTACTACTACTAGTAATACTGAGTTACTACTACTACTAGTAGTACTGAGTTACTACTACTACTACTACTACTACTGAGTTGCTATAACTACTAGTAGTACTGAGTTACTACTACTACTAGTAGTAGTAGTAGTAGAGTAGTACTGAGTTACTACTAGTAGTACTGAGTTACTACTACTAGTAGTACTGAGTTACTACTACTACTACTACTACTAGTGCTGAGCTACTACTACTACTGAGTTACCACTACTACTAATAGTACTGAGTTACTACTACTAGTAGTCGTAGTACTGAGCTACTACTACTACTAGTACTGAGCTACTACTACTAGTAGTGGTACTGAGCTACTACTACTACTAGTCGTAGTACTGAGCTACTACTACTACTACTGAGTTACTACTACTACTAGTAGTACTGAGTTACTACCGAGTTATTACTAGTATTGAGCTACTACTACTACTACTAGTACTGAGCTACTACTACTAGTACTGAGTTACTACTACTGAGTTACTACTAGTAGTAGTAGTAATTCAGTACTACTAGTAGTAGTAGTAACTCAGTACTACTAGTAGTAGTACTGAGTTACTACTAGTACTGAGTTACTAGTAGTAACTCAGTACTACTACTAGTAGTAGTACTGAGTTACTACTAGTAGTAGTAGTAATTCAGTACTACTAGTAGTAGTACTGAGTTACTACTAGTACTGAGTTACTAGTAGTAACTCAGTACTACTACTAGTAGTAGTACTGAGTTACTACTACTGAGTTACTACTACTACTACTAGTAGTAGTACTGCTGATAATAATCATTTCGAAGGCGATGAAGAGGGGGGGTGCATTTTGGTCATTTTGCTAAGGGGAATGGCCTCCCCTCCCCTCCCCTCCCCTCCTCAAAACACCCACTGATAATTATTAACGCCATCATTACTGCTACTGTAATTAGCACTTCAGATGCTCCGGATGCCTTACCACCATTAATGCTACTAATACTACGGCATGTATTACTACTTGTGTACTCACCTGCTTCCCACGATGTACATCACTACAACTGTTAGTACTTTTAATGAAACCGCTGCTACTGCTGCCACTAGTGCATGTACTTCTACTACTGTACTACTCCTGCTAGGTACGGTTAGCCCTGTTCCCCCTCACTGTGGGACTCTGATATTAAACAACAAGGCGAGCCAGCAGAGCTGAGGATCAACAGCTTCATAACTTTGAAGCTGCATCTCATCTTCCTCATCTGTCAATCAAACAGCTCCTGGTCAAGAGCAGCGTCGGCGCTCAAAAATAAGACTGCAATTTTGGAGCCCAGCAGCATTGTGTGTGTGTGTGTGGGGGGGAGGGGGGTAAACACTCGACAGCATCCTCGACGGAAGACGCCAGCTGTGCCTTTCAGTCTGTGGAGCAGATGGATCACCTGCAATATCAATTGAGCGTGCTCCGAACGTTACGCAACCCTCTCCCATCCAGCACCAGGCTGCACGACGGCAAAGAGGAAGCATTAGCTTGTAACTTATTATGTCTTTCTCCTGCCGACATTACTTCTTTATTTCCTTTAGTCTCCTCTTCCTGTCCTCCACATCTCTTCTTACATCCTTCTGTACTTGAACATCTTTCTCTTTCCCTCCCTTCTTAATTCATTTTCTTCTACGCTAAAGTCCATTGTTCAAGTAATTAAACTCAAGTTGTATTAACACGGTACTATATTGCGAATGCATAGTATGTACTAACCATCAGTTGATAACATTATAACATCCATAATTAAATACCTCATCTATAAACATATATAAAACAGATGAAAATTAGCATAATGTAGTCTTCAAAAGAGAATTCATAATTGTTGAATATACTGTACATTAACAAGCAAGCACTTAAACCTCCGCTTGTATCTGATAACTACATTATAATGTATTTATTATGTTTATATGCGGCTTATATATTATTAATATGTCGGTGTTGGAGGAAAGAGTTATCCAGACAAATATTTAATTTGTTTGCTTTTACTGATTTGCTTTATTGTATAACAGCTCCAGTGAATAAAGTTGGTGGACGATCAGATTTAAAAAAGAATTATGGTCAAAATGTAAGCACCAGAAGCATCTTTCATTTCAAACCCCACCCCTCCAGTTTGTATGCAGACTCTCTTTTACCATTTCCTTCCTTTCATTCTGCCTTCCTTCCTTTTTTCATACATTACTTTCCTCGTTTGCGTCCTTCCACCTTTAAATAATTCCTTTTTACTTCATTACTCAATTCATTAATTCTCCTTTCCTCTCTTATTCAGCTACCTCTCCTTACCCTTTGATTTTGTTCTTCTTCTCCTGCCGTCTCATTTCTCTGCATCTTTCCTCCTTTTCAATTCCATCCCCCTTCCTCCCCCTCCCTCCCCTCGTTCACGTTCTCTCCTCCCATTCCTCCCCCTGCCCTCAGCACCTTTAAACCGCCCTGGAAGTAACACTTTTGTTAAAACCGCACGCTTCTCGCCTTATGTGCTAAGCAGAGATGAAACTAACAAATTCAGATTAAAAAGGCAATACACCTCAAACTCAAACCCTCATGAATAAAACAGATGGGTGAGCTCCGGAAAAAAAGCCATCTTCTCTCCCCACCCCGAAATCCATTTTCTAAATTTCTAGCAGCAGTCACAATAATTCAGAGTGCCCACAGCACCCTACTTCTGTCTCCCCACCCAACATGAAATATTAATGACACCCGCAGTCCACAGGAGCACAGCGCTCCGGGGAAGAGAAAGCACCGCTCGCCGTGTCAAACAGCTGCAGTTGGCGTGTGAGTGGAAGTGGAAGGAGGGTGGGGAAGGATGGATGTATTGAGCACGTGGTTGTGTGTGTGTGTGACACAATACTTGCATGCATGTGTCTGTTAATGCATGCATCCGTGTGTGGCTGCTTTAGCTCAGCGTAAGTAAAGTGAATGCAGTGCTTAATGTTTTATATGAGGATTTATTTGGGCAGAAATAATGTTAAGAGCACAGAGTTGCCACGATGGCATAGTGTGAGTGTGTGTGTGTGTGTGTGTGTGCGTGTGTGTGTGTGTGTGTGTGTGTGTGTGTGTGTGTGGCCTGCAGCAGCACCAACTTCCAGGTTACCTGTTGTGACACCGTTGGCGTCTTGTTCATTGAAGAAACATTAAATGTTTCTGAAACATCGATCAGGCCGATTCCTAAAATCAATAATCTTTTATAAAATGTGAAACTCTTTGGAACCGGGTTAATAAAGAAATGTTGCTCTGGTAGTTTTTACACAGCAGGGAAATGACATTAAACTCCAGGAGTACGTTTCACCTTTTCAGAGACACATGCTTAATGACAGACTGGAGTTAACTGAACAGCTGTTCGACAGGAAGTGACATCAGGACCTTGGTTTCAAAAGCAGAAACTAAAATCCATGATAGAAATGGTTGAAGAATAACAAGTTTTATCTTCCGACACAAGGACCCTATGATAAGCCTGATAGCTTTGATGGCATTAGCTGAAGTTGGATTGATGAATGTTTATCTCAGCTTTGGTTTCCCTGCTGGCTCACAGCGTCTCAGCTCTGGTCTATTAGTGACGCTGTGCAGCACCTGAAGTACGGACGCTCGGCTGCATATGGTAATAGCAGCCAATGAGGACAGCCAAGTGATGTGGGTTGGATGCTCTGGAATAAACTTTAAAGTTTCACCAGTGAGAGAAAAACTGGGAATTTGGCAGGAAGCAGAAGAACTTGGTTTCTATGGTTACCTGCAGTTCAATATATCCTGCAAACAGCAGCAGCTAAAAACAGCACGACCTTTGTACAGTGTACAGTATGAGGTGCATAAGACTAAGTACTGTGCATGTGCGAAGTTCTCACCTCTGCCAGTCTGGACTGTTTGTGGCTGACTTCATGTTTGTCTATGGGAGCCAGCTTGGGCAGCGAGTTGCGGTTGTTGGTGAGCGCCCGAGTCAGCCGCGCAAACTTGGTCCATCCTGCAAGAACGAGACATTAAAACACGGCTTAGATCACATTCATTACAAAACTTGTTTGGCTTTGAGAATGCAGCTGCACACACAAACATCTCTGTTGTTGTTGATCCAGTTCCCCAGATCATGACACCAGTGGGGACCTACTGGAGTTACACAAATATTCCCACAGCTTCCACTTGTAATGGTTTGTCCCAGGTGGTAATTCATATTTACAAATAAACCAGACACTATGTGAACGTGGCAAACACCCACCCTGCAGAAAGAATCCTTGAACGCAACTGAATCTCCACCGGCCTTCTCCATGCTCCGACCTTCAAGTGGAAGATGAAGGAGAAGTTCCCCTTCAGGGCATCGATACCACAGAGAACTACACATTTAGCATATATGAGTCTTGTGAAAGTGAAAGATTAGAGAGGGAGGCTACTTTCTGCAGGTATATTTTGAAGTTTTAAACCATTGTGTACAGTGTTTGAGGCCGGATGGTCTGGGAGTTGGTCAGCTGGGCTCATTAGTACTTATCTTATATCTTATCTTATAGGACCAGCTGCCTCGAAGCTCTGAATGCAATTCAAATGATAACTTTAAAATATCGATGCAATATTCTTACAGATTATCCGCTCGCAGGTTCTATTGGTCAGCACTCGACTATCAGCTGGCCAGACACATGTGGCTGGAGAATGACGTGCAGTCAGAGAACACGAGATGGTTTATGGACAGAGACTCATCACTCTGTCTTTAACACAATCAAAGTCACCATCTAGTTTATATACGATACTATTTTTAACCATTCAAATTGATGGCATTTAGAGATGACAAGACTTATGCTTCAATGTCACGGTGTTGCTTTAATACGATCATTTTATTTTTCATCTGCAGTGATTAATACGCTCTCGCTTTAGTGGTCGATAATTATTTTTAATCACACTGTTTTTGGAAAGTGCCGTGTACAAAAAAAATGCAAAGCAAGCATTATGAAACGTTCCTCGTGTTCCCTCTTCTTGCCCAAAACGTTGGTTCCAGCTTTGATTATCATATTAAACACATTACTGCTAAACATGAAGAACATCTAAATAATAAAAGTCTGTCCAGCGGTGGTTATTTCCTGGCCACACTGCTGCTGAATGAAAGTGAACACAGAAGGATGCTCCTTCTGTACGGCTTTAAACAAAACAAAATGTTGGAATAAAAATGGCAAAGAGAAGCACAACAGAGGCTCAGCACATACAGCCACACGTCGGGATCCACCCGGCCCTTTGAGGGGAACATTACAAATAGAAAGTGGACTTTGAAATAGCTGTTAACCCGCAGGCATCCAGCAGTCTGTGCATCCAGCCGTCTGTACATCCAGCCGTCTGTACATCCAGCAGCCGTCTGTACATCCAGCAGTCTGTACATCCAGCAGTCTGTACATCCAGCCGTCTGTACATCCAGCAGCCGTCTGTACATCCAGCAGCCGTCTGTACATCCAGCAGAGGTCTGTACATCCAGCCGTCTGTACATCCAGAACATCCAGCGGTCTGTACATCCAAGCCGTCTGTACATCCAGCAGTCTGTACATCCAGCCGTCTGTACATCCAGCCGTCTGTACATCCAGCAGAGGTCTGTACATCCAGCCGTCTGTACATCCAGAACATCCAGCGGTCTGTACATCCAAGCCGTCTGTACATCCAGTACATCCAGCCGTCTGTACATCCAGTACATCCAGCCGTCTGTACATCCAGTACATCCAGCCGCCTGTACATCCAAGCCGTCTGTACATCCAGTACATCCAGCCGTCTGTACATCCAGCCGTCTGTACATCCAGCAGTCTGTACATCCAGCAGTCTGTACATCCAGCCGTCTGTACATCCAGCAGCCGTCTGTACATCCAGCAGCCGTCTGTACATCCAGCAGCCGTCTGTACATCCAGCAGCCGTCTGTACATCCAGCAGCCGTCTGTACATCCAGCAGCCGTCTGTACATCCAGCCGCCGTCTGTACATCCAGCAGCCGTCTGTACATCCAGCCGTCTGTACATCCAGCAGCCGTCTGTACATCCAGCAGCCGTCTGTACATCCAGCAGCCGTCTGTGCATCCAGCCGTCTGTACATCCAGCAGCCGTCTGTACATCCAGCAGCCGTCTGTACATCCAGCAGCCGTCTGTACATCCAGCAGCCGTCTGTGCATCCAGCCGTCTGTACATCCAGCAGCCGTCTGTACATCCAGCAGCCGTCTGTACATCCAGCAGTCTGTACATCCAGCAGCCGTCTGTACATCCAGCAGCCGTCTGTACATCCAGCAGTCTGTACATCCAGCAGCCGTCTGTACATCCAGCAGCCGTCTGTACATCCAGCAGCCGTCTGTACATCCAGCAGCCGTCTGTGCATCCCCCCTTTCATTTCTCAGTAAAAAAAGCCAACACTGTACTGAGACTCATAGAGGATGAAAATCAACAGCGTACTGTACTCAGGGTGCCAATCACTCCACTTCCTTCGAGGAAAACTGTTGAAGTGGCTTTTGTGTAACTTCCTATACATCTTCCTTTGCAGAGCGGCTTCCTTTATGTGATTTTTCTATATGCTAATACCTTAACTTGGCTCTGGATCACTATAGATAATAAGCCTGGATGCTCTTAGCCAAAATGAAGCCTTTTCCAATACATTTCCTGGAGAATAATTGCTGCAGTACGGCTTCTGCTCATTATATATTGTATAGTATATATTGGCTGTTGAAAGCGTTGGTTTAAGATGACTCTGCGCTTTCTGCACAGATACGACACTTAACTTGTTTCTCTTAAACTCGACTTATGCCGATAGGTAGGAAGTAACACTTTTTTTTGACGTGAGAACTGTACTTAACCTTAATCTTGAATTAACAAACTGAATTTTAAGTGAAAATGCAGTATTTTTCTTACCTGACTATTTTGACACGTTCAAAGATGGAATATGTCCCATTACATAGCATGTCAAATGCAGTTTGCATATCCTACTGCACGCTGGTCGTTATTTTGCAGTATGCATGCTTTTCTAGGTACTTTGACCCACCATCCTTTCCCTAGCAGATATATGAGCAAGAGGGTCAAAGTTCAAAGTGCCATGTTAGGACGAAGAAGTCTGTCCCATCTTACAGAGATTACTCAGCACCACGGACAGCAGCTGAAGCACTGAATGTATCAACTGAAACAACCTGTTCTGGATTTATAGCAGCCAAATGTTATCACAGACACAGATTACAGTATGTGCACCATTGAGAAGTTCATCCTACGGACCTTACTCAGCACAAAGTCATTAACAGCACTGCTCAAGAAGACCGTGTGAAAAGGTCAATGTACAAAAAGGGCCCCTGACAGCTTCTGGGCTCCTGTGCAGCTGCAGCAGCGGAGGGGTTCAGCTCCTGCAGCAGCGGAGGGGTCCTGCTCCTGCAGCAGCAGAGGGGTCCTGCTCCTGCAGCAGCGGAGGGGTTCTGCTCCTGCAGCTGCAGCAGCGGAGGGGTTCTGCTCCTGCAGCTGCAGCCGCGGAGGGGTTCTGCTCCTGCAGCTGCAGCCGCTGAGGGGTTCTGCTCCTGCAGCTGCAGCCGCGGAGGGGTTCTGCTCCTGCAGCTGCAGCAGCGGAGGGGTTCTGCTCCTGCAGCTGCAGCCGCGGAGGGGTTCTGCTCCTGCAGCTGCAGCAGCGGAGGGGTTCTGCTCCTGCAGCCTGTCGTGGTGTGGTTTGACCAGCAGCTTGTGGTGGCTCACAAAAACAAATCCTAGGTATCTATTGTTGTATAACGGACATTACTGAGTCAGTGCGAGTTGACTTCACTTGTGCTATTATTCATTAATAACACAGGCTCAATTTAAAAGTGATTGTCTGGAGATGACATCATTATGAAAACTCACTGCGAGTAAATTAAATGAAAAAGACAAAACAAGCAAACTAAAAACAAACTCTGCTCAGTAAAGATCTGCCATCCTGTGTTCAGTCTCAGATGACTGCAGACTATAGCACATGTTAAAATAAAACACCTCTACAAACTGCACAGCTGTTTCATTTATAATTCACATACAGTAAATATTTTTATAGTATCTTTTCATATTTGTCTTCTACTCTATATTTAGGCTTCTTGATGTTTCCGTTCAGCAACAGCTCGTTAAAGTTATCCAACATTAGTAACCAGATGGAGAAATTCAACTTTTCATTTGTGTTGTTTCTTCATTTTAAAGTCACAAAGACTAAAAGCTAATGTGTGTTTAATTTTACTGAAGTTAGACTGCAGGACTTTCACTTGCCGTAGTTTTCCATCACGGTGTTACTCCATGAATTGCCCATACAGTAGCAGAGGTTGTGTAATTCACTGTATTGTGTTTATGCACTATAGAGTACCATGCCCTAATGTGCTCGAAAAATAAAAGCGAAGCATTGGCTCAGAAAGCAAACCCAGAACCACTTTCATCATGAAGTAAAATGGAGGAATTTGTCTTGGTGGAACTCATGTAAATACATGCTGACAGCTTACAGGCTCCCACTGCACATACTGACACATAAGGACGAAAGGACCTCACATAGAGCACGAGGGGAAACTGCAGGACAAGTAAATAAGAGGTCCTTTTTCACGGTTAATCGTAACGCTGCTGCTGCAGTTCCCCTCAAGGAATGCTATACTGTTTGATTTATCTGAACGGAGCACAATAGAAGAGGGAATGTAAAGGCATGGGCTAAAAATAACAGGGAGCAGAACTGGTGCACGCACCTACAAAGTGAATTCTAAAAGGAGATTTTGATCAGCTGTTCCACACTGAAGACAGCTCACACTGAATGGTTTGTTCTTCAACAGACAGACAGATGTACGGCGCCTAATCAGCACACAGGCACTGCAAAGACTGTCCACATGTAACATCTTTCTTTAACATTTAGTGGAGCGTGTACCCTTTGTAATGTTCAGGGTGGAAGTGGATTAAAAAGTCAGGCTTGGATGTTAAAAGAAAGAGTCGGAGAGTGCAGTATGTCCCTGAGGTTATCACATGGGCACAGATGTTTGGATGAATCAACTCCACAACACCTCTGAGGTCCAGATGCATTAAAGCAGCGTGCAACATGTTCATGCACATGTTTGTTGCTGAGAGGAGCGTTCAAGTGTTGAGATGTTTGGGATCTAAAGCTGCACTCACATGCACCTAACATGGTGCAGAATAAGTTGTTTTACTTACAATGCGAGATAATGATATTCTTTACCAATTATCTATATCTATAAGGCCAAATAATGAAGCTTTACTATTTTCATTTGTTGTCAAACTAAACACAAATTACATAATGAAAGATACCGTCAATTATTTCAAGACACTTCCATTGTATAACACATCTGCCCAACTACAACTGTACCAAAATATCATGGTTTAAAATGTTTCGACTTCACGTCTGGCCCCTGGTTCTGATCAGACGTCCACCTGAAACGATGCCTCGCCTGAAGCAGCTGCCATCTGCGAAGCTTTTACAGGTGCTGACAAAGCAAACAGTGAACACTCGGCATGACAACAACAACAACAACATGATGTTCGTTTAAAAAGCTTTGCTCCGCCACATGTTTAGCTCTTTATCGTCTTTCTGCCGACACTGTTTACTGTAGCCGCTGTACTGCCAGGGGCCTAACTGTAACACTTACTGAATCTGGGAGCTGGGGAAAGATAACTGAAATAACATAAATCTCTATATTGTGACGCCACAATATACGTCAGCAACGATACTTACTGCAGTGCAGATTAAGAATAGCAAAACGATGGGGTAATTTTAAGCCGGGGCATGAATACAGGGCCGCAGGGTTCAGATACATGTGAACTCTACTTGGTTATTTTAAGCTGACGATGGCCATCTTTAGCAGATCTGTCTCCCGCTCCGCTGATGTGCTGTGGCGTGCCGAGCCATCGGAGAAGCTGAGAGCAAGTTTCAGTGTGCAGCACAAGCAAACTCAGCTGCCAGTGCCTGCAGCAAATCTCCCTTCCTCACAAACGGCCTCTCCCACGCCGCTAATCACCGGGCGGGTTAAACTGCAGCCCTCCGTGCGCTGTGACACGCTACATCCTCAGTGGCTGTACTGTACTGACTGTACAGTGTGTTCAGTCTGGCACGCACCATGTCGGTCAAACCCCCAACAGCTCGGTTGCCAACATGATTTATGTTTTAAGGAGGTCCCTCCATTACTAGCTGATAACATCTGTTTAATAATGTATATTTTCAACACTATTTAATTTCAAAATGAATCAGAACAGAAGCTGCACAGCGAACTGAACCAGCTCTTACTAAGCTCAACTTCTAAACTGACCACAGAAGGCTTCCTGTGTGTAGGCGAGAGGTTCTTTGAGCGGCTCCTGTACTGATACTTTGGCTGAACTGGAAGACCGCTGGTGATTACCGAACTAAATCTGAAGTTTGTCACCATCAGGAGAAGCTAACTGGCAAAGACGTCCACGCACTGATGTGACAATATTAGTTCCACTCAAGCTCTAATTGCATGTTCCACCCATGTTGTTCACGTGTCGCTGAACATAATGAACGAACAAACAAATCACAAGACAACTGTGAGCAGGTCTCTGCAGGAGGGGAGTGCAACTCTGCACACGTGTTTACATACAGTGTGCGTGCAACTGTGTACGTTAAAAAGAGCGAAGGGGAAAGGGGGGAAGGGTGAGGGATCCTTGTCAAAGGGCAAACACAGCCGCTCAGCGCTGCCAAGAACAAATCCTAGGGCAGGAAGCTGACACTGTGCATCAGTCAGGGCACAGAGGACAACACCGCCACCAACATCTCCCGCGATTCCTGACAGCGTCCCAACCTCCTCAAACAGAACCTGACAGTTCGAGACGTTCCCACTTCACAGAGAAACAAGACTTGACTGGCTCTTTCTTATCCAGTCGCAGCTTGGGATGAAATGAAAAGACTGCAAAAAAAAAATGTTTGAGACCTCTCAGTGGGAGAGAAAGAGGAAAAGATGAAGGAGTACAAGGAGGTGGAGAAAGAGTCAAATTGGTTTAGGAAGAAAAAACGAGGACAACAATTGAAAGAGAAGAGAAGATGAAGGAGACGATAAAAAGGGAAGGAGTGAAAGGAGTGACAAGAGTATCGACAAGAAAGACAGAGCTTAAAAATACATGTGAGGAGGAAGCACCGCTGTGCTTTCAGTATGTCAACATGTTCACGATGATGATATGTAACAGGTAGGATGTTAGCTCGTTAGCATATTAGCTAATTAGCACTAAACACAACGCACAGCTGAGACTGATGTCATTCATTTAGCTGGTGTTTGTATTTGGACAAATTACAATTCTGGCACAATGGTAGCGCTCGATGAAAAGTCAAGAGGAAGTTACTCATCCCGAGATGATGGCAATCCATCCAATAGTTGTTTAGGATAGTTCCCTAAAATCCAACCATGTTAGCCTCACAGGGGGATATTTCAATCCAACTGGCCGCCATAAAACGAGAGGATAAAAGAGAAGATGAAGAGGAAGGTCACCCTGGAGACTGAGAAGAACATCATGAAGATGAGAAAAAAGATTAAGGAGAATAAACAGGGCAGACACACAAAGGAGGAGACCAATAAAATGGCAGAGGATGAAAACATCAGGGAGGAAGATGACGAAAGAGGAAGAAGAAAGGTAACATGTCCCATCAGAAGCCACATGGCATTACATTACATCCCGCCATGACCTCATTCGGTCCCCCACTCACAAATGTTGTCTCGTCATCCCCCGTACTGCTCCTCCCTCTCACCTGTAACTCTTTAATGTAATACGTCACACATCCACACTCACCTTTAGTGGTTTCGTCTTCAATAGGCTGCTTGAAGAGAGTGATGTCCTTAAAGGTGCAGAGGAACAGAACCACTTTGTCGTTCTCGTTCCTGATGGGAGCCACTTGCATGTAGAACCACACTGGACTTCCTGCGGAGACATTACATCTCATTAATTACGTGTGTAAAGACTTCCTCGATTTCCAAGATGACCTCTTAAACCGTCATAAACTCAGTTTATAATGACATGAAACGTGACATTGTCCTCTCAACTTTGGGAACATTTGACGGCTAAATTTGGGCTGTTCACCGTGTGCAAGATGTCGTGACCTTTGAGAGACGGAGGGACATGAAGGAAGCCATGTTGCCTGAGTATAAACCGCTGCACACATGTGACTTAATGGTACATGTGTGTTGGAATAAACTGTAAACGTATCGTCCAGTTAGCGATTAAGCTAGCTAGTCCTTAGATGACATTATGAGACGAAGACAAACAATCAGCTGTTCGATTCTGTAGCTCCGATCCTTTCATACGAACACAGAGTAACATTAGTAACAAGTGCTTCCCCTGATAATCTCCACAAAGAACAATGTGCTCCGTCTCCTCTCCTCCCTGTCTCTGTACAAGACGTTGATTATTTCTTACCTGCCGTTTAAATGACCAATTTTACAAACAGATGTGGATTTAACAACCTGATGTCAACACTTTTAGGGAACTCGCTGTTCTTTCTGTAGCGCCAACCAGCTGCAGGTTTGCATAACTGTGTTGCCTCTCCACACACACACACACACACACACACACACACACACACACACACACACACACACACACACACACACACACACACACACACACACACACACACACACACACACACACACACACACGGGAGCCCAAGTTCAACAAAGTTACACACTTAATGCAACAATTTCTGTGGATACAAGTTGCTCGTAGCCATCGATGTAATTTATATTCAGCATCCATAAAAGCCTCGTTCTCCTGAGTAGTCAGCGAATTTAAGCTATTTTAAAATTGATTTTTATTTTTTAGCGTTTCTCCCTCCTCCGCCTCGCATCATGCACTCGGAGGTGATCACTCTTGGGAGACAGGAACATTTGGGACTATTTTTGTCTGCACACTTTTGTCCTATTGCGCTCCTCACTAACGCTGCTGATGCAGGATTCACTGCTCACTCTACTGCTGCTCCGTCACACCAGACGGAGGAATCTACTCTTTAACTCATAATCTAACATATGGAGGAAATCTGACTTCAACAGGTCAAGAGAAGTTATAGTTCATCCATGATGTTAGACATCATTTACATTACGATTCATGAATTCATTCATCGTTATATCTGACCTCCATCTATTATCCAGCACATCATATTACAAGTGGTTTAAATTACCCGTCCAGAAACACGTAGAGTATGAATAATACAAAATATGGAATTTCAACAAGGTGATTTAATTCCCCATTAATTAATAGTGAATTAGAAATAACTTTTATTAAAAAAGACAGTTACGGATAGAAACTAGCCATTCTTCCATATAATAATAATAATAATAATAATAATAATAATAATAATAATAATAATAATAATAATAATAATAATAATAATAATAATAATAACAGTAATAATAATATGATTAACACGGGGAAAAATGAAAAGGTTAAATTGAAATAAAATGATTGGGAGAGTTTATTAGTTTTTTAATCTGAATTAACTATTTCTGGCCACTTGGGAGCAGCGGAAATTATTTGTGAGCACAACATTGAGATATTTTTATAGCAAACTTACAGAGCAACATGATGACCCACTTTGAGTCGTGTGTGTGTGTGTGTGTGTGTGTGTGTGTGTGTGTCCACCTGATGAATCAAGTCAAACATTCTCTCTTTTAGCTCTGTTTTTGGTCTCCACCAACTCCTGAGAATAATATCTGTCTATTTAATGCTCACCAGGAAGTCTCCAACTGTGTCTGTCTGCTGTCTGTTGCTGAGCAGGTACAGTGAGTTGCTAAAAACAGCTACAGAACCTGCAACTGCTCGAAACAGCGCTGGTGAATAAACCAAAAACTGGTGAAGTTATGGGCCGAAAGATCTGTTGTGTAGCGATGAAGTCAGGTGCTGATGGCCGCTTTCAGAAAAGCTGTTCTCTAAAGAGCCAGAACAACAATACCTCGGTCACTTCTAGTTCTTCAAGTGAACTTTGGAAAAGTTGAAAGACCCAAGAAACCTCTAAAGGACAGAATCAGGTTAAAAGTAAATTACAGCTCGAGTGTTGAAGGTAAACAAGACATTAGTGCTGAAAACGACACATGACAAGGATTGATAAATGATTCAGTGATTCACCGAGCAAACATGGCAACCTTCGTCTGGTTCAAGCTTCTCAAAGGTGCTTTAAATTGGGTTTTAGACTGTTGCTTGGACAAAGCATGATAAAAAAGGTCATTTTAATTAGCAGTTTTCACAATTTCCTAACATTTCGATCAACTAAGAAAAGCACTAGATTATCTGATAATGAAAGTACTGGCTCGTTGCAGCCCTCACTTTGTATCCTCACGTCACGTCATGAAGTAAGTGAGCACTCACTGTTCTTTCTGTACAGCAGGATTTCGAAGCAGTTGGACTCATAGTTGTCGAACGTCTGTCTGACTTTGTCGATGGACTTCTTGTCCGTCAGCTCTCCGTACATAAAACTGGAAAAAGGAAAATGATATGAGAAACAGCAGCGATCAATACGGAGCTGACCTTTAGCCTTCTCCCCGTGTTACAGTACATCATGTGTTTGTAACCGCGTTGTCGATCTGTGATCGTACCATTAAGTGTCCATTAAGTTTAATGCTGGTTGTATTGGGGGAATTGATGCAGCGGCAGCATAAATTCCGCTCACAGTGAAGGATTGTGGATTGGTTTTGGTGCAGCCGGCATTTCCTGGCATGTTTGTAATTATTCCTTAAAAAAAAACAAAAGGCTGAGGACGTTCTAATCTGTGCTAATATAATTAGTCTGAGTGATTAGTTCCCTCCCCAGCAGCCGCAGAGTCTTCAATGACTAGCAAACACACGCTGATGTGCAAATAATTAGTAAGAAATGTTTCCTACTTGTGGATCACAAAGAAAAACTGTTCTTTCTGCTAATGCAGCGTGCATGGGGGGGGGGGGGGATTTAAAAATGGGATGCAGAACAAACATTCAGCACAGCCACATTTTGTTACATTACAGGTAATTAAGCAGACGCTCTTATCCAGAGCGACTCACAGTGAGCTAAGTACAGGGACAGCCTCCCTGGAGCAGCTCAGGGTTAAGCACCTTGCTCAGGGGTGCAATGGTGGATTGAACTCACAACCATCTGGTGTTCTGTTTGGAAGGCGTACCACTAGACCACTAGGCCATCACCACCCATCTCACACCACCCACACATGTCATCTCCCTGTGCACACAGGGAACCGGAAGGTCGCTTTGAATAAACGACTATGATCTGAACACAATTACAATAAAGACATATACAAGAAGCTAGTTGTGTGTTCTGCCAGCTTCAAGTGTGGAAGATGCTTTGATCAATAAAGAACATTTGGCATTAACCCGAGTGTGTATTTGTAGATCGATTTAGAGCAGAGAGAAGAAGTAAGATATCCTTCAGCTTCTGTCATTTGAATGGAAATGTGTGAATTTTGGGACACAATAACAAATATGGTCTCATATCACACGTTGAATTCAGTTCCACCAAGAGGCAAAACTATCAGAAAGCAAAAATTAAAGTGAATTTTGTGTTTCTGACGAATGTTTCATCCCCATCAGACTCAGCTTGTGATAAGAGGGTCCTGAAACCCCCGTTATATAGCATCCATCTCTTTGTCTTTGCAGTACAGTGCATGTCACCCTCTGCAGCCCTTGTGACATTATGTGAAGAAGTCAATATGTCTGCAACAATGTCAAAGTCCTACTGCAGTATAAAAAAACTAAAAAACGTCACTGGATCCCATCACCCATCACCTTGGCAGCAGCCTGTAAGTTTAAGCTCTCAGTGGGCTCTTCTGTCCTCTCGGTGTCACGTCTGAGTGGTCTCAGTGTCCTCCTCAGCCCAGAGCAGCAGGGAGTGGACAGATAAATCTCAGTGCCCCTGCTCTCACTTGGCTCGGAGTCTGAGGAAGCCTTTTTAGCCGCCGCCCAGTCAAGACCGTCACCCCCGGTTAGATCTGAGAGGCGTAGCAGGAGAGGAGTCGTCCTTTGGAGTCAAATTTTAAAACCTCCTGACTGACAGGCGAGCGAGACACCGTCCTCGAGCTGGACCGGGCAGAGCTCCTCTGGCAGCTCAAAATTGGATTCATTTCAGACTCTCACTGAGCGGAGGGGCTTCTCTTTCTCTGCATCTCTTTACAGTGAGACTCGGCAGGGCTTCACACTTCTCTCGCATGATATGATATGATATATGATATGGGAGTATAGCCATCAAGCATTAAACTAAACGAGTATAATGTAAACGGCTCTCCAGAGCAGCATTGTGCGGTTTTAAGGATCACTACAGGAAGGTACAAGAGAGTCACTTTCTGATTATTGCACTTTCCCTGACACACGTACATAAATACATAAAAGTATTGCTTTTATTAGTTCCACTTTAAAATGAAGCATTTAAAGCATTCAAAAAAAGGCCCAGAGGTTAAATAAGACATATGGTTACCATAGATTCAGTGGGAAAGTGTATGCAAATGAAAAGGAATGACTCCCCAGAAAATAATTGCATATTTAGTTACACTGCGAGTACAATTAAAAGAAAAAGCAACACTAAAGACTCGTTATTGCTCCATTACCGCACTGTAACTAATGCTGCTTTGATCATGCATAAAACAATTAGAATTATGCACATTTTAAATGTTCTTTTATAATATAAAATATAACCCGAAAAAGGTTTTTACCTGCATGTGCTGCTCTTCTGCATGACCTCAGCCCTGTGGAAGCCAGACAGCTTGCAGAATCCGTCATTGCTGTAAACTACAGGCCACTCCACGATCTGGGCGTTTCCCAGGAGGAAGCTGGTCTCTGAGAGACGGACAGGACGGAGACACGTCAGCATCAAATATGAAAAACACATCAAATCAACACATCTGGAGAAACATCGTTTTCACTGGAGACTAAATATAATCTGAAGAGTAAGACGTTAAATGTTTGCCTCTCAGATGTAGTGCGAGTATAAAGCTGCATAAAATAGAAATATTCAAGTACAACTACCTCAAATATTCGTACAGTGCAGTACTTGACAAGCCTTCCCTTGCTACTTAAAGAAAACCACCTCTAACAAATAATGGAGACATAAAATAACCGCACATAAGAAGGCCTCAGACGCAGTCAGGCCACACAAGGCTGTTAGCTAACATGCTAATCAACGCTGGTCAACAAAGAGAAAAAACAAACATGCTAGCTCTTTAACAGCACCAGGTCCAGTTTTACTTAAATCATCCACACACACACACACACACACACACACACACACACACACACCTGTAGTGTCAGACAAGCCTGCTTAAAGCCCCGCCATCTTAAACCAGAAGCCGCCGCCGCCTCCTCCTCACCCTGCTAGCTTCTGCTAGCATTAGCTTCTGTAAGCTAATGTGTTTTATGACCTTATTCTAACACAAATGGACATTAACACTCTACTGCAGGCAGTGGTGGAAGAAGTACTCTGATCTTTTATTTAAGTACAAAAGTATTAGCATCCAAATATAGAAGCGCTACTTAAATTAGAACTCATTATGCAGAATGACCCATCTAAGAATTGCAACTTGTAAAAGGTGGAGCTAATTATAACTTTATATACTGCTGAGTAGCTTAATAAGATGTCGTGCATGTGTTTTTTCATTTGTTTATGTATTTATTGAATGGAGGAAACAGTAATAAGGTGGACTAAATGTCCAAAACGTTGGTCAAGTCACAGTAACCTGATCTTTAATCTATTGTACTTATTAGCCAATAAAATGAGGATAAATGTATGCAGCAACACAGTCTGCAGGCTCCAGCTGACGGGTACGTTGGTGTGAGGAGAAAGTGGATATCAGGCAAAGATTATCAGCACCCTTTAACTTCCTCATCTGTCAATGCCCTTGGTAAACCTGAACGAGCTAGCGGCTACAGTAGAGTGTAAACACACACAGGCAGGTTGACCACGCTGAAGAAACATCTGCAGTGGAAAACTTACCACCAGCAGCTCCTTCATAAATCACATAGATATTAATTATTGATTTGATATATTCACCAGGGAGAACAATAGATGTGGTTTTAACCGTTAAACATTTAACTACAAATCTATACGTCGCAGTGTTGTCAAACATACAATACGTTTCTAGATGGATGAAAATCAATTTGCAGATACTTTGCATTTGCTTGAGTTTGGTCATCCATCACAGTGAACCCCTGGGTCATCTGTATATTGCTTTATTAAAAAGGAAATTCCAGTTTATTTCAACTAGGGGCTTGTTTTTGTATCCATGTTGGAAGAAGAAACGGTTATTCAGATTATCTAAAACAATGATTTGGAGGTAAAACAAAGTGAACACACGACTGATATCTGCAGGATGATGAGGCTGAAGCAGGAAGTTGATCTGCAATGGATGTTTGCAACAAACAGGGAAATCATTTTACTAGTTACTTTTTAACTAACCTTTTTGGCATTTTATTTCTTTACTTAAATGTTCAATCAACCCTTATTGTTGTTCAATGCATCTCCCTATAGGATGGTGTACAAAGAACCTTCTCTAAAATCAGATCCAGGCTGTAATAAACCAAAAAGATCCTTTAAAAAAATAAGCTTTCCACAGTGTGACAACACATTTGCAAGTAGAGATGCACTCAAAAACTCTTCTTTCTGTGCGTTTAAGGACCTTCAAACAAGTTGACAGTCAGCTGCTGTATAATGAAACCTCTAGAGACTTCAGCAACCGACTGAAGTCGCAGATGTTGTCCTTGAAATCAGCAACAAGACGACCCAAAGAGAAAACAATGCACAAACACGGACACATGGTGACAACAACTATATGAATTTCAGAGCTTTGTTCTGCTGGTGAGACTTTCCCCACAAGCACTGAAACACCAACAAAGAAGACTTTTCAAAGCAGTTCCAGTTACATTACTGTCCACTGTAATGGATTCCCCACAGCGTCACAGGTACGGTTCAAGTTATTCTTTTTAATAGCAAACTGGACCCGGCGGCTCCTTGAAAGTTCAAAAAACTATCACCTGCTTTAAAAGACGCACAGCAGTATATAAAAATGTATATGCAACTTGTAAGTAATGAGCGGAAACTGCCAATAACATCCTTCAACACCAGCCAAATCTGCTGCACTGCTAACTTTGGCAGGAAATCATTCAACACTAAAAAAAAGATGAAAGGGATGCAACAGCTCTTCCAATGTGTGCACGCCCAAAAGCATTACAAGCATGCAACGCTTCCCACAATATGAACAAACAGCATTTAAACTCTGAAAAGACACTAAAGTTCCTGCAGAGAAACACAGATGCATGAATTCAGACTGTGTCAGCAGATCTGTCAGGTTTTACAGTCAGATGAGTAAAACTCTCCAACAGCACTCCATTGATTTCGCTGGACATTCATCTGATGCTATAACAAGAGAGAGCTGTAGGAAAAACTTCAGACATCTGATTCTTAATATCCGTCAAATTGCCTCCAGTAATCACAAGACCCAATAAATACAAGGGTAAAACTTGCACGGTATTTCAGACCAAGCGAGCACATTGTGAGCGTCTACAGCTTTTACAGAAGGTTAATTAACTGCATGAAAAGGAAGCTGACAGGATGACACTGAAAAGGTGCAGAAGAGTCTGCTTTGCTGATTTTCACCTGAAAACCGCCTGGAAGCAGAGTTTTTTAAAACTCATTTTCACCTGGATTTTATGTGTAATCACGTCAAGGTTCTGTCTTTTTTGTTCACTGCAGTTTACAGTTTACAGGCTCTCTAGTGGTAAGACGAGAAAAAGTCTCCAACTAAGTTGTTTTAAATAAACATTACATTAAAAATCAAACTGGATTATGTGCTTGATGTGACGCATTACTTTCTGCTTCAGTGGTCAGAACAATTCACACAAGACCGCAGTGCATTATGGGTAAGATGTGAGACGGTCACACCTAGGCAGAACAATAATCGGCCTCATCTGTTCTCTTTCCAAACAATTACTCGAGGGATTTTTCAGAATAAAATGAACTTTAGTTCCATCACCGTCTTGTTTTAAGTGTGACAAGCTGCAGCGTCCTGCGTGCCCTTTGGTATTAAAGAGCTGACTTAACAAACAAACAAACAAAAAGAATCATCTTGATCTTTTCTGCTCTCCTCGTTCATCACAACCAATTACTAATCTGAACCAAAGTACAACCAAATCAAGCAGCCTGAAGGCCGACAGCAACAGAAGCTGCTTCTGAAACAACGTGCGGACCATCAAACTCTCTACACTGAAACACACCGATGACATTATTTAGCGTTAACAGCTCATTTAATTGTCAAGGACCTTTTAATTTCAGATCTAATTTACAGTTCAAATGAAAGCCACAAGTGAAACAAAGAATGCACTCATGCACATGAACTGTTACGGCCTGTTGTTCTGCTGCAGGGGTCAGAGAACCAGGAATGTCAGGAGCAACTGACCCATGCAAACTCCCAACAACCCCTCAGGAACGTCGACCCTGACTCCAGCTACTCACGACTACTTTAACACGTGCGGCTCAAAATGAATTCATCAGATGAGTAACACATAGTAATCGTAGCTTGGAGTAACTGGAGTTTCTCCACAAACAAACTTTAAATCTGTGCTCACAAGTCTCTTAGAAGAAGTCGTTCAGGATGAAAAAAGAAATCTGAGTCCACTAAGACCAAAACGACCGACTACTCGACTAAGACATGGCAGACAATAGCTCGAGAGCTTTTCAGTCATTGAATACTGAAAAAGCATTTGACCACGTAGCGTGGCAGGATGCATCTTCAGTTTGGATCACACGGGTTTCAGGAGGAAAGTATGATTAAGATTCTTCACACCGATCTCGCTGGTTAACAGCAGCAGCTCGTCCTTTCAGCTCTTTTCTGTTTGCATCACTGTGGAACCTGTAGCTCCGACTGTCCAATCGATTCATGGCTTTCTTCATTTCATTGTGAATCTTTATTCTATGATGTATTCTAATGTATTTATTCTACTTTCTACAATATATTTTTTAGTAATATAAATATATATATATATATATATATATATATATATATATATATATTCCTGTTAACTGGGTAAAACGTGAATATTAACAATGATTACATTCCATACATTGAGTTGGTTTGTGATAAATTGATTAATTGCTTATTTGTTTTTGGGGCATATTCCTAAAAGATAGATTACTGACAGGGCACAGCTCGTCTTTACATCCTTATGAGTTCTCAAACTTGAGTATTTAAAGTCACTTTTAGTATTAAATGTAGAAAAACAGTCTTTCATATAAGCTAAAGCCCCAAACACTTAGTCTTTACTTGTTTTGATGTCTGCAGTAGAAAGCTTATATCCGGTTCTCTTCTGTTCATTTGTTATATCAAATTGGATTTTGCAATAAAGCAACCAATTATAATTATGTGCAGCCCTGTAACTTTACTACAGTGACAAAGCAGAGACACTTCTACCCTTGTAGATATGACAGCACAATCTCTTCACATCGTTCCACTTTATAGATTTGACTTGCAAGAAACTCCCCCAATAGATCCGCAGAACAGTCCCGGAGGCACAAGCGCCTCAATGACATACAGAAACGCAGCTCTACATCCACAACCCGGACTTTCATTCCGGCCAATTACTCAGCGGAATTTTCTGGGAAGATAAAAAGGAAAAGGAATCAATCTAATCAGAGGAGAGAGCGCGTTTTTCTCAGGCCGGTGCCAAATCCGGCGCACTTAATAGCGCAGATGGAGACAGAAAGAATACATGAGCTGCTCCCTGATAAAACAAAAATACAGCTGAGTAATACTGAACACATTAAGATGATGAATTAAAGGAGCAGCTATGTGTTGTGTACCCCAGCAGATCGCTTCACTTTGTTCCCATCAACAAAACGCAGTTACATAATGACGAAGCTCACATTAAAGGTGGTTTATTATTCCAACGTGACCTCGTGGAGACACCTTACTAAACATTACACTTCATTAATAAATCAAATGGCTCCAGATTGATGGGCTGAGCAGCGGTCAATGTTTATTAATACAAACAGGCGAGTATAACTTTTAATCTTCAGTTAGAATCGCTGTGTTTTGTTCTCGCATGATTTGGAGACATCATTTAATCTCGTAAAGTCGAACAGAATAATGGAGTGGGGAATAAAACGGTGCGTAAACTGCCGATATTAATACAAATGTAAATCATTTTTTGCTCAAAACCTCAATGCACGTAGCTCCCAATGGAAATAGTCCCCATGAACATGTAACTTGGATCAGACTAACGTTACTTGTGCGTTATATTATGATGTAGAACACCACAAACACGCATGTAGCCTCAGAGAGTGGGTACACTCCATCCCTGCAGAACATATGCCGGTATAAAGTGAGATGTTGTGGGTTCTTCCTCCACCAAACCTCCGTGGTATAAAAATACACTGTATTCCAGCAGAGTCCGGGTCCGAGTCGCCTGATGAAACCAAACTCAAAAACAAGCCTCGCTCCGGCGCGCGGACTCACCACTTGATCGCCGGACGATGTTCTCCAGAAAAGTGTTCTGCGGTGCCACCAGCCCTCTCTTTCCCCCGGGCATCCTGCTGCGGGCGGAGCTGGTGTCGGTCAGGGTCTATGTTGGTGTGTCTGCTGCTCGGAGGTTGGTACTGACGCTGGCACTCAGTCGGATCGATGGAGAAGCTCATTGTAACCGTGCGCTCTGGCTGCTCGGGGCGCACTGAGCCACGGCGGCGGCGCTGCCCTCCGCTGCCTGACAGGAGCGGAGGGACGCATGCGTGTCTGCTGCTGTGGGCTCGGTCCTCAAAAACAATCATTATATGATATGTTTATTGTGTTGGTAATGAATCACATGAGTAGTGGACATTGGTCAATCAGTGTCGTTAAATATAGCCACATATATAATCGTTATAATATATAATAATCAGTTTGTTTTTCATCTAGTATTATTACGTTTTTGTTTTTGTTTTCATAATACTGATTATACGAAGGTCTACAAGTCTCCCTTTGCAAAGGGTTTAGACATTTTAACTAATGACTTTATTAATGGTTAACAAATAGTTGACTGATGCTTTTTAATTCATTCATAAGATTAAAAAAATACTCATGAGTCACTCCCTTTAATGAGTTATGTAGCCTAATGTTAATAAGGGATTTATAAAAAGGGTGATTCATTGACATTAACATATTACTGAAGTCATTAATAAAGGGTTTCTACAGCAGGCTTTTAAGTCTGTGGTTGCAAATATTAATAAATAGTTTAGACTTTACCCTGCAACCCAGAAGAAGGTCAAGATGTCAATGTGTGTTTTTTAGGGAAGTTTTGTGCTTCAAGGTTGTCGGTGAACACCAGCTCTGGTAATTGAAGAGACAGTTACACAATGTAACTCCCCTTAGAACCAGAAACCGGCAATATTACGTGTCTTTGTACGGATTAAACAAACGAGAGACATGTTAATTAGTGATTTTTACAGGTGCATTTCAAATTTTAGACAGAGCTAAGCTAGCCTCCTTCCAGTTTTTATGCTAAGCTAGGCTAACCACGTCCTGACTCTAGCTCCATACTCCACGCACTGTGTGGAGAATGTGGAACTATTCCTTTAAAAAGTACACCATCATACAGTAAACAAGGTTGAGCAGATCAAACGCTGATGAAGTGGCTAATAACTCTGTCATGTCTCGCCATGCAGCGGTGACAACAGGGTCTCCCTCTGCAGGGGTCCCTCAGGGACGCTCATTAGCTTGTTTTAAGGGTTAACGGGGCCCCAAGGAGCAGGAGGCCCCAAGGAGCAGGAGGCCCCCACCGGAGCTCTGTGCAGGGCGTCTGTCTGCTCCACCTGACGCCACCACCTTTTATTTACTGTGCTGTAGCCAACATATCAGAACTCAAAGCGGCACTGAGGCTGCATCTGAATTATTGACTGGAAGAATATAAAAAAGGAAGCTGCACACTTTAACATCTTTAAATAGTCTCATGTGCATTTAAGTAGGTTGTATTGGCTTTTTTTTTTATCACGGCCCGTAATGACTGGAGCACATTAAAGCACATTACAGGCCTGATACTTGAGCAGAACTTACAAACATCAAGGAAGTCTTGTTTGTTGCTCCAACTTAAAGCATCTCTAGAGCCCTGAAGTGCTCAAATAATTGAGTTCTTCACAAAGAACCCAAGAATTATATAAATATATAGACTTCCACTTTTAAATATTTATTCTTTCTTAACCCTTTGATCATTTACTGACTCCTCGAGAACACCCGACCCCCCCCCCCCCCCCCCAGTTTGGGAAATAAGAACTTAAGATAGGCTGCTGTAACGCAGGATGAGGTCACTAAAAAGACGCAACTGGACACCACAGCCTCGATAAAGATTATACAAGATACAATCAGTAAGAATGGAAAAGATAAGTCACTATAGAAGCATTGGAAGAATATAAAAAGCTGCTTAAGTCTTTTAAGTCTTACATGAACAATCATTGGTGTATTAAAGTGTGAGTTGTAGGTTCACATTTTCTCCAGTCTGCCTTTAAACAAAACCTAAAT